>NW_026087777.1:0-32033 GCF_022539395.1 Myiozetetes cayanensis | reverse complement strand
GATCACCGGAAGGGTTACCTGAGGTCATTTGGGGTCACCTGGGGTCACCAGCGGGGTTACCTGAGGTCATTTGGGGTCACCTGGGGTCACCGAGGGGGTCACCTGAGGTCATTTAGGGTCATCAATGGGGTCACCGGGGGGGTTACCTGAGGTCATTTGGGTCCTTTTGTGGTCACCGTGGGGGTTACCTGAGGTCATTTGGGGTCACCTGGGGTCACCGAGGGGGTCACCTGAGGTCATTTGGGGTCACCGGGGTCACCAGGGGTCACCGGGGGTATCCTGAGGTCATTTGGGGCCTTTTTGGTCACCTGGGGGTTTCCTGAGGTGATTTGGGGCCTTCTGTGGTCACCGGGGGGGTTACGTGAGGTCATTTTGGGTCACCGTGGGGTAACCTCGGGTCACCTTGGGAATTACCTGAGGTCATTTGGGGTCACCTGTCGTCACCGGGGGGTTACCTGAGGTCATTTGGGGTCACCAGGAGTCACTGGGGGGTTACCTGAGGTCATTGGGTGCCTTTTGTGGTCACCGGGAGGTTACCTGATGTCATTTGGGGTCACCTGGGGTCACCGGGGGTTACCTGAGGTCATTTGGGGTCACCTGGGGTCACCGGACGGGGTGATTTGAGGTCATCTGGGGTCACCTAGGGGTCACCGGGGGTGATTTGAGGTCATCTGGGGTCACCGGGGGTCGCCTGAGGTCACCGGGGGTTACCTGAGGTCATTGGGTGCCTTTTCTGGTCACCGGGGTGGCAACCTGAAGTCATTTGGGGTCACCTAGGGTCACCGGGGGTTACCTGAGGTCATTTTGGGTCACCTGGGGTCACCGAGGGGTCACCTGAGGTCATTTGGGGTCACCGGGGGTCACCAGGGGTCACCGGGGTTACCTGAGGTCATTTGGGTCCTTTTTGGTCACCTGGGGGTTCCTGAGGTGATTTGAGGCCTTTGTTGTCACCGGGGTACCTGAGGTCATTTGGTCACCGGGGTCACCTCGGGTCACCTTGGGAATTACCTGAGGTCATTTGGGGTCACCTGGCGTCACCGGGGGTTACCTGAGGTCATTTGGGGTCACCTAGGAGTCACTGAGGGGTTACCTGAGGTCATTTGGGGTCACCTGGGGTCACCAGGGGGTTACCTGAGGTCATTTGGGGTCATCTGGGGTCACCGGGGGTTACCTGAGGTCATTTGGGGTCACCTGGGGTCACCAAGGGGGTTACCTGAGGTCGTTTGGGGTAACCTGGGGTCACCGGGGGTTACCTGAGGTCATTTGGGTCACTTTGTGGTCACCGTGGGGTTACCTGAGGTCATTTGGGGTCACCTGGGGTCACCGAGGGGTCACCTGAGGTCATTTGGGGTCACCGGGGGGTCACCAGGGGTCACCGGGGGTATCCTGAGGTCATTTGGGGCCTTTTTGGTCACCTGGGGGTTTCCTGAGGTGATTTGGGGCCTTTTGTGGTCACCGGGGGGTTACCTGAGGTCATTTTGGGTCACCGGGGGTCACCTCGGGTCACCTTGGGAATTACCTGAGGTCATTTGGGGTCACCTGGCGTCACCGAGGGGTTACCTGAGGTCATTTGGGGTCACCAGGAGTCACCGGGGGGTTACCTGAGGTCATTTGGGGTCACCGGGGGTCACCTGAGGTCACCGGGGGTTACCTGAGGTCATTGGGTGCCTTTTGTGGTCACCGGGGGGGTTACCTGAAGTCCTTTGGGGTCACCTGGGGTCACCGGGGGGTACCTGAGGTCATTTGGGGTCACCTGGCGGTCACCGGGGGGTTACCTGAGGTCATTTGGGGTCACCTGGGGTCACCGGGGGTTACCTGAGGTCATTTGGGGTCACCTGGTGTCACCGAGGGGTCACCTGAGGTCATTTGGGGTCATCAATGGGGTCACCGGGGGTTACCTGAGGTCATTTGGGGTCACCTGCGGTCACCAGGGGTTACCTGAGGTCGCTTGGGGAAACCTGGGGTCACCGGGGGGGTTACCTGAGGTCATTTGGGTCCTTTTGTGGTCACCGTGGGGGTTACCTGAGGTCATTTGGGGTCACCTGGGGTCACCGAGGGGGTCACCTGAGGTCATTTGAGGTCACCGGTGAGGTCACCAGGGGTCACCGGGGGGGTTACCTGAGGTCATTTGGGGCCTTTTTTGGTCACCTGGGGGGTTTCCTGAGGTGATTTGGGGCCTTTTGTGGTCACCGGGGGTTACCTGAGGTCATTTTGGGTCACCGGGGGTCACCTCGGGTCACCTTAGGAATTACCTGAGGTCATTTGGGGTCACCTGGCGTCACCAGGGGGGGGTTACCTGAGGTCATTTGGGGTCACCTGGCGTCACCGGGCGGGTTACCTGAAGTCATTTGGGGTCACCGGGGAGTCACCTGAGGTCACCGGGGGGGTTCCATGAGGTCATTTGGGGTCACCGGGGGGGTTACCTGAGGTCACCGGGGGGGTTACCTGAGGTCATTTGGGGTCACCTGGGGTCACCGGGGGGGGTACCTTAGGTTATTTGTGGTCTTTTAAGGCCACCCAGGGGGGTCACGTCGGGTCACCGGGGGTTACCTGAGGTCATTTGGGGTCACCAATGGGGTCACCTGGGATCACCGGAAGGGTTACCTGAGGTCATTTGTGGTCACCTGGGGTCACCAACGGGGTTACCTGAGGTCATTTGGAGTCACCTGGGGTCACCGAGAGGGTCACCTGAGGTCATTTAGGGTCATCAATGGGGTCACCGGGGGGGTTACCAGAGGTCATTTGGGTCCTTTTGTGGTCACCGTGGCGGTTACCTGAGGTCATTTGGGGTAACCTGGGGTCACCGAGGGGGTCACCTGAGGTCATTTGGGGTCACCAGGGGTCACCGGTGGGGTATCCTGAGGTCATTTGGGCATTTTTGTTCACCTGGGGGGTTTCCTGAGGTGATTTGGGGCCTTCTGTGGTCACCGGGGGGGTTACGTGAGGTCATTTTGGGTCACCGTGGGGGGTAACCTCGGGTCACCTTGGGAATTACCTGAGGTCATTTGGGGTCACCTGTCGTCACCGGGGGTTACCTGAGGTCATTTGGGGTCACCTGGAGTCACCGTGGGGGTTACCTGAGGTCATTTGGGGTCACCAGTGGGGTCACCTGGGATCACCGGAAGGGTTACCTGAGGTCATTTGAGGTCACCTGGGGTCACCAAGGGGGTTAACTGAGGTCATTTGGGGTAACCTGGGGTCACCGGTGGGGTTACCTGAGGTCATTTCGGTACTTCTGTGGTCACCGGGGGGGTTACCTGAGGTCATTTGGGGGCACCAGGAGTCACCGGGGGGGTTACCTGAGGTTATTTGGGGTCAACGGGGTTCACCTGAGGTCACCGGGGGTTACCTGAGGTCATTGGGTACCTTTGTGGTCACCGGGGAGTTACCTGAGGTCATTTGGGGTCACCTGGGGTCACCGGGGGTTACCTGAGGTCATTTGGGGTCACCTGGGGTCACCTGGGGGTGATTTGAGGTCATCTGGGGTCACAGGGGGTCGCCTGAGGTCATTGGGTGCCTTTTGTGGTCACCGGGGAGGCAACCTGAAGTCATTTGGGGTCACCTGGGGTCACCGGGGAGGTTACCTGAGGTCATTTGGGGTCACCTGGTCTCACCGAGGGTCACCTGAGGTCATTTGGGGTCACCGGGGGTCACCAGGGGTCACCGGGGGGTATCCTGAGGTCATTTGGGGCCTTTTTTGGTCACCTGGGGGGTTTCCTGAGGTGATTTGGGGCCTTTTGTTGTCACCAGGGGGGTTACCTGAGGTCATTTTGGGTCACCGGGGGGGTCACTTCGGGTCACCTTAAGAATTACCTGAGGTCATTTGGGGTCACCTGGCGTCACCGAGGGCGTCACCTGAGGTAATTTGGGGTCACCAATGGGGTCACTTGGGGTCACCGGGGGGGTTACCTGAGGTCATTTGGGGTCACCTGGGATCACCAGGGGGGTTACCTGAGGTCATTTGGGGTCACCTGGGGTCACCGAGGGGGTCACCTGAGGTCATTTGGGGTCACCAATGGGGTCACCTGGGATCACCGGAAGGGTTACCTGAGGTCATTTGGGTTCACCTGTGGTCACCAAGGGGGTTACCTGAGGTCATTTGGGGTAACCTGGGGTAACAGGGGGTGTTTCCTGAGGTCATTTGGGTCCTTTGTGGTCACCGGGGGTTACCTGAGGTCATTTTGGGTCACCTGGGGTCACCGGGGGTTACCTGAGGTCATTTGGGGTCACCTGGGGTCACCGAGGGGTCACCTGAGGTCATTTGGGGCCTTTTTGGTCATCTGGGGGTTTCCTGAGGTGATTTGGGGCCTTCTGTGGTCACCGGGGGGGTTACCTGAGGTCATTTTGGGTCACTGGGGGGGTTACCTCGGGTCACCTTGGGAACTACCTGAGGTCATTTGGGGTCACCTGTCGCCACCGGGGGGGTTACCTGAGGTCATTTGGTGTCACCAGGAGTCACTGGGGGTTACCTGAGGTCATTGGGTGCCTTTGTGGTCACCGGGGGTTACCTGATGTCATTTGGGGTCACCTGGGGTCACCGGGGGTTACCTGAGGTCATTTGGGGTCACCTGGAGTCACCGACGGGGTCACCTGAGGTCATTTGGGGTCACCTGGGGGGTCACCAGGGGTCACCGGGGGGGTATCCTGAGGTCATTTGGGGCCTTTTTTGGTCACCTGGGGGGTTTCCTGAGGTGATTTGGGGCCTTTTGTGGTCACCGGGGGGTTACCTTAGGACATTTTGGGTCACCGGGGGGGTCACCTCGGGTCACCTTGGGAATTACCTGAGGTCATTTGGGGTCACCTGGCGTCACCGGGGGGTTACCTGAGGTCATTTGGGGTCACCAGGCGTCACCGTGGGGGTTCCATGAGGTCATTTGGGGTCACCAGTGGGGTCAACTGGGATCACCGGAAGGGTTACCTGAGGTCATTTGAGGTCACCTGGGGTCACCGGGGGGGTGATTTGGGGTCATCTGGGGTCACCAGGGGTCACCGGGGGGGTGATTTGAAGTCATCTGGGGTCACCGGGGGGGTCGCCTGAGGTCACCGGGGGGGTTACCTGAGGTCATTGGGTGCCTTTTCTGGTCACCGGGGTGGCAACCTGAAGTCATTTGGGGTCACCTAGGGTCACCGGGGGGGTTACCTGAGGTCATTTGGGGTCACCTGGGGTCACCGAGGGGGTCACCTGAGGTCATTTGGGGTCACCGGGGAGGTCACCAGGGGTCACCGGGGGGGTTACCTGAGGTCATTTGGGTCCTTTTTGGTCACCTGGGGGTTTCCTGAGGTGATTTGGGGCCTTTGTGGTCACCGGGGGTTACCTGAGGTCATTTTGGGTCACCGGGGGTCACCTCGGGTCACCTTGGGAATTACCTGAGGTCATTTGGGGTCACCTGGCGTCACCGGGGGGGTTACCTGAGGTCATTTGGGGTCACCAGGAGTCACCGTGGGGGTTACCTGATGTCATTTGGGGTCACCTGGTGTCACCAAGGGGGTCACCTGAGGTCATTTGGGGTCATCAATGGGGTCACCGGGGGGGTTACCTGAGGTCATTTGGGGTCACCTGCGGTCATTAAGGGGGTTACCTGAGGTAGTTTGGGGAAACCTGGGGTCACCGCGGGGGTTACCTGAGGTCATTTGGGTCCTTTTGTGGTCACCGTGGGGGTTACCTGAGGTCATTTGGGGTCACCTGAGGTCACTGATGGGGTCACCTGAGGTCATTTGGGGTCACCGGGGGTCACCAGGGGTCACGGGGGGTATCCTGAGGTCATTTGGGGCCTTTTTGGTCACCTGGGGGGTTTCCTGAGGTGATTTGGGGCCTTTTGTGGTCACCGGGGGGGGTACCTGAGGTCATTTTGGGTCACCGGGGGGGTCACCTTGGGTCACCTTGGGAATTACCTGAGGTCATTTGGGGTCACCTGGCGTCACCATTGGGGTTACCTGAGGTCATTTGGGGTCACCAGGAGTCACCGGGCGGGGTGACCTGAGGTCATTTTGTGTCACCGGGGGGGTCGCCTGATTTCACCGGGGAGGTTACCTGAGGTCATTGGGTGCCTTTTGTGGTCACCGGGGGGGTTATCTGAAGTCCTTTGGGGTCACCTGGGGTCACCGGGGGGGGAACCTGAGGTCATTTGGGGTCACCTGGCGGTCACCGGGGGGTTACCTGAGGTCATTTGGGGTCACCAGGAGTCACTGGGGGGGTTACCTGAGGTCATTTGGGGTCACCTGGTGTCACCGAGGGGGTCCCTGAGGTCATTTGGGGTCATCAATGGGGTCACCGGGGGGGTTACCTGAGGTCATTTGGGGTCACCTGCGGTCACCAAGGGGGTCACCTGAGGTCATTTGGGGTCACCGGTGAGGTCACCAGGGGTCACCCGGGGGGTTACCTGAGGTCATTTGGGGCGTTTTTTGGTCACCTGCGGGGTTTCCTGAGGTGATTTGGGGCCTTCTGTGGTCACCAGGGGGGTTACCTGAGGTCATTTTGGATCGCCGGGGGGGTCACCTCGGGTCACCTTGGGAATTACCTGAGGTCATTTGGGGTCACCTGTCGTCACCGGGGGTGTTACCTGAGGTCATTTGGGGTAACCAGGAGTCACTGGGGGGTTACCTGAGGTCATTGGGTGCCTTTTGTGGTCACCGGGGAGGTTACCTGATGTCATTTGGGGTCACCTGGGGTTACGGCGGGGGTTACCTGAGGTCATTTGGGGTCACCTGGGGTAACCGAGGGGGTGATTTGAGGTCATCTGGGGTCACCATGGGGTCACCGGGGGTGATTTGAAGTCATCTGGGGTCACCGGGGGGGTCGCCTGAGGTCACCGGGGGGGTTACCTGAGGTCATTGGGTGCCTTTTGTGGTCACCGGGGAGGCAACCTGAAGTCATTTGGGGTCACCTAGGGTCACCGGGGGGGTTACCTGAGGTCATTTGCAATCACCTGGGGTCACCGAGGGGTCACCTGAGGTCATTTGGGGTCACCAGGGGGTCACCAGGGGTCACCGGGGGGTTACCTGAGGTCATTTGGGGCCTTTTTGGTCACCTGGGGGGTTTCCTGAGGTGATTTGGGGCCTTTTGTTGTCACCGGGGGGGTTACCTGAGGTCATTTTGGGTCACCGGGGGGGTCACCTCGGGTCACCTTGGGAATTACCTGAGGTCATTTGGGGTCACCTGGCGTCACCGGGGGCTTACCTGAGGTCATTTGGGGTCACCAGGAGTCACCGTGGAGGTTACCTGAGGTCATTTGGGGTCACCTGGTGTCACCGAGGGGGTCACCTGAGGTCATTTGGGGTCATCAATGGGGTCACCGGGGGTTACCTGAGGTCATTTGGGGTCACCTGCGGTCACCAGGGGGTTACCTGAGGTCGTTTGGGGACACCTGGGGTCACCGCGGGGGTTACCTGAGGTCATTTGGGGTCACCTGGGGGGGTCACCTGAGGTCACCGGGAAGGTTACCTGAGGTCATTGGGTGCCTTTTGTGGTCACCTAGGGGGTTACCTGAAGTCCTTTGGGGTCACCTGGGGTCACCGGGGGGGGAACCTGAGGTCATTTGGGGTCACCTGGGGTCATTGTAGGGGTTACCTGAGGTCATTTGGGGTCACATGGGGTCACCGGGGTGTCACCTGAGGTCATTTGGGGTCACCAAGGGAATCACCAGGGGTCACCGGGAGTGTTACCTGAGGTCATTTGGGGCCTTTGTTGGTCACCTTGGGGGTTTCCTGAGGTGATTTGGGGCCTTTTGGGGTCACCCAGGGTGGTCAGCCTGGGTCACCGGAAGGGTTACCTGAGGTCATGTGGGGTCACCTGTGATCACCGGGGGGGTTGCCTGAGGTCATTTTGGGTCACCGGGGGGGTGACCTCGGGTCGCCTTGGGAATTACCTGAGGTCATTTGGGGTCACCTGGCGTCACCGAAGGGGTTACCTGAGGTCATTTGGGGTCACCAGGGGTCACCGGGGGGTGACCTGAGGTCATCTGGGGTCACCGGGGGGGTCGCCTGAGGTCACCGGAGGGGTTACCTGAGGTCATTTGGGTGCCTTTTGTGGTCACCGGGAGGCTACCTGAGGTCATTTGTGGTCACCTGGGGTCACCGGGGGTTACCTGAGGTCATTTGGGGTCACCTGGGGTCACCGAGGGGGTCACCTGAGGTCATTTGGGGTCACCGGGGGGGTCACCAGGGGTCACCGGGGGGGTATCCTGAGGTCATTTGGGGCCTTTTTGGTCACCTGGGGGTTTCCTGAGGTGATTTGGGGCCTTTGTGGTCACCGGGGGTTACCTGAGGTCATTTTGGGTCACCGGGGGGGCCACTTCGGGTCACCTTGGGAATTACCTGAGGTCATTTGGGGTCACCTGGCGTCACCGAGGGCGTCACCTGAGGTCATTTGGGGTCACCAATGGGGTCACCTGGGGTCACCGGGAAGGTTACCTGAGGTCATTTGGGGTCACCTGGGATCACCAGGGGGTTACCTGAGGTCATTTGGGGTCACCTGGTGTCACCGAGGGGGTCACCTGAGGTCATTTAGGGTCACCAATGGGGTCACCTGGGATCACCGGAAGGGTTACCTGAGGTCATTTGAGGTCACCTGGGGTCACCGAGGGGTCACCTGAGGTCATTTGGGGTCACCAGGGGTCACCGGGGGGGTATCCTGAGGTCATTTGGGGCCTTTTTTGTTCACCTGGGGGGTTTCCTGAGGTGATTTGGGGCCTTTGTGGTCACCGGGGGGTTACCTGAGGTCATTTTGGGTCACCGGGGGTCACCTCGGGTCACCTTAGGAATTACCTGAGGTCATTTGGGGTCACCTGGCGTCATTGGGGGGGTTACCTGAGGTCATTTGGGGTCACCAGGAGTCACCAAGGGGGTTACCTGAGGTCATTTGGAGTCACCGGGGGGGTCACCTGAAGTCATTGGGTGCCTTTTTTGGTCACCGGGGGGGTTACCTGAAGTCTTTTGGGGTCACCTGGGGTCACCTGGGATCACCGGAAGGGTTACCTGAGGTCATTTGGGGTCACCTGGGGTCACCAAGGGGGTTACCTGAGGTCATTTGGGGTCACCGGGGGGGGTCACCTGGCGGCACCTGGGGGGTTACCTGAGGTCATTTGGGGTAACCTGGGGTCACCGGGGGGGTTCCCTGAGGTCATTTGGGTCCTTTTGTGGTCACCGGGGGTTACCTGAGGTCATTTGGGGTCACCTGGGTTCACCGAGGGGTTCACATGAGGTCATTTGGGGTCACCAATGGGGTCACCTGGGATCACCGGAAGGGTTACCTGAGGTCATTTGGGGTCACCTAGGGTCACCGAGGGGGTCAACTGAGGTCATTTGTGCTCACCAATGGGGTCACCTGAGATCACCGGAAAGGTTACCTGAGGTCATTTGGGGTCACCTGGGGTATCCGAGGGGTCACCTGAGGTCATTTGGGGTCACAAAGGGGTCACCTGGGATCACCGGAAGGGATACCTGAGGTCATTTTGGGTCACCTGGGGCCACCGAGGGTGTTACCTGAGGTCATTTGGGGTCACCAATGGGGTCACTGGGGATCACCGGAACGGTTACCTGAGGTCATTTGGGGTCACCTGGGGTCACCAGGCGGGTTACCTGAGGTCATTTTGGGTCACCTGGGGTCACATCGGTCACCTTGGGAGTTACCTGAGGTCATTTGGGGTCACCTGGGGTCACCGAGGGGTCAGCTGAGATCATTTGGGGTCACCAATGGGGTCACCTGGGATCACCGGAAGAATTACCTGAGGTCATTTTGGGTCACCTGGTGTCACCGAGGGGCTCACCTGAGGTCACTTAGGGTCATCAATGGGGTCACCGGGGGGGTTACCTGAGGTCATTTGGGTCCTTTTGTGGTCACCGTGGGGGTTACCTGAGGTCATTTGGGGTCACCTGGGGTCACCGAGGGGGTCACCTGAGGTCATTTGGGGTCTCCAGGGGGTCACCAGGGGTCACCGGGGGTATCCTGAGGTCATTTGGGGCCTTTTTGGTCATCTGGGGGTTTCCTGAGGTGATTTGGGGCCTTCTGTGGTCACCGGGGGGGTTACGTGAGGTCATTTTGGGTCACTGGGGGGGTAACCTCGGGTCACCTTGGGAATTACCTGAGGTCATTTGGGGTCACCTGTCGTCACCGGGGGGGTTACCTGAGGTCATTTGGGGTCACCAGGAGTCACTGGGGGGGTTACCTGAGGTCATTGGGTGCCTTTTGTGGTCACCGGGGGGGTTACCTGATGTCATTTGGGGTCACCTGGGGTCACCGGGGGGGTTACCTGAGGTCATTTGGGGTCACCTGGGGTCACCGACGGGGTCACCTGAGGTCATTTGGGGTCACCTGGGGGTCACCAGGGGTCACCGGGGGTATCCTGAGGTCATTTGGGGCCTTTTTGGTCACCTGGGGGTTTCCTGAGGTGATTTGGGGCCTTTGTGGTCACCGGGGGTTACCTGAGGTCATTTTGGGTCACCGGGGGTCACCTCGGGTCACCTTGGGAATTACCTGAGGTCATTTGGGGTCACCTGGCGTCACCGGGGGGGTTACCTGAGGTCATTTGGGGTCACCAGTGGGGTCACCTGGGATCACCGGAAGGGTTACCTGAGGTCATTTGAGGTCACCTGGGGTCACCAAGGGGGTTAACTGAGGTCATTTGGGGTAACCTGGGGTCACCGGTGGGGTTACCTGAGGTCATTTGCGTACTTCTGTGGTCACCGGGGGGGTTACCTGAGGTCATTTGGGGGCACCAGGAGTCACCGGGGGGGTTACCTGAGGTTATTTTCGGTCAACGGGGTTCACCTGAGGTCACGGGGGGGGTTACCTGAGGTCATTGGGTACCTTTTGTGGTCACCGGGGGAGTTACCTGAGGTCATTTGGGGTCACCTGGGGTCACCGGGGGGGTTACCTGAGGTCATTTGGGGTCACCTGGGGTCACCTGGGGGGTGATTTGAGGTCATCTAGGGTCACAGGGGGGGTCGCCTGAGGTCATTGGGTGCCTTTTGTGGTCACCGGGGAGGCAACCTGAAGTCATTTGGGGTCACCTGGGGTCACCGGGGAGGTTACCTGAGGTCATTTGGGGTCACCTGGTCTCACCGAGGGGGTCACCTGAGGTCATTTGGGGTCACCGGGGGTCACCAGGGGTCACCGGGGGTATCCTGAGGTCATTTGGGGCCTTTTTGGTCACCTGGGGGTTTCCTGAGGTGATTTGGGGCCTTTGTTGTCACCGGGGGTTACCTGAGGTCATTTTGGGTCACCGGGGGTCACTTTGGGTCACCTTGGGAATTACCTGAGGTCATTTGGGGTCACCTGGCGTCACCGAGGGCGTCACCTGAGGTAATTTGGGGTCACCAATGGGGTCACTTGGGGTCACCGGGGGGGTTACCTGAGGTCATTTGGGGTCACCTGGGATCACCAGGGGGGTTACCTGAGGTCATTTGGGGTCACCTGGGGTCACCGACGGGGTCACCTGAGGTCATTTGGGGTCACCAATGGGGTCATTTGGGATCACCGGAAGGGTTACCTGAGGTCATTTGGGTTCACCTGTGGTCACCAAGGGGTTACCTGAGGTCATTTGGGGTAACCTGGGGTAACAGGGGGTTACCTGAGGTCATTTGGGTCCTTTTGTGGTCACCGGGGGTTACCTGAGGTCATTTTGGGTCACCTGGGGTCACCGGGGGTTACCTGAGGTCATTTGGGGTCACCTGGGGTCACCGAGGGGTCACATGAGGTCATTTGGGGCCTTTTTTGGTCATCTGGGGGGTTTCCTGAGGTGATTTGGGGCCTTCTGTGGTCACCGGGGGGGTTACGTGAGGTCATTTTGGGTCACTGGGGGGTCACCTCGGGTCACCTTGGGAATTACCTGAGGTCATTTGGGGTCACCTGTCGTCACCGGGGGTTACCTGAGGTCATTTGGGGTCACCAGGAGTCACTGGGGGGGTTACCTGAGGTCATTGGGTGCCTTTTGTGGTCACCGGGGGGGTTACCTGATGTCATTTGGGGTCACCTGGGGTCACCGGGGGGGTTACCTGAGGTCATTTGGGGTCACCTGGGGTCACCGACGGGGTCACCTGAGGTCATTTGGGGTCACCTGGGGGTCACCAGGGGTCACCGGGGGTATCCTGAGGTCATTTGGGGCCTTTTTGGTCACCTGGGGGTTTCCTGAGGTGATTTGGGGCCTTTGTGGTCACCGGGGGTTACCTTAGGACATTTTGGGTCACCGGGGGTCACCTCGGGTCACCTTGGGAATTACCTGAGGTCATTTGGGGTCACCTGGCGTCACCGGGGGGTTACCTGAGGTCATTTGGGGTCACCAGGAGTCACCGTGGGGGTTACCTGAGGTCATTTGGGGTCACCTGGTGTCACCGAGGGGGTTACCTGAGGTCATTTGGGGTCATCAATGGGGTCACCGGGGGTTACCTGAGGTCATTTGGGGTCACCTGGGGTCACCAGGGGGTTACCTGAGGTCATTTGGGGTCACCTGGGGTCACCGAGGGGTTACCTGAGGTCATTTGGGGTCACTGGGGTCACCTGGGGTCACCGGGAGGTTACCTGAGGTCATTGGGTGCCTTTGTGGTCACCGAGGGGTTACCTGAGGTCATTTGGGGTCACCTGGGGTCACCGGGGGGGTTACCTGAGGTCATTTGGGGTCACCTGGGGTCATTGTGGGGGTTACCTGAGGTCATTTGGGGTCACCTGGGGTCACCGGGGTGTCACCTGAGGTCATTTGGGGTCACCAGGGAGTCACCAGGGGTCACCGGAGTGTTACCTGAGGTCATTTGGGGCCTTTTTTGGTCACCTTGGGGTGTTTCCTGAGGTGATTTGGGGCCTTTTGGGGTCACCCAGGGTGGTCAGCCTGGGTCACCGGAAGGGTTACCTGAGGTCATGTGGGGTCACCTGTGATCACCGGGGGGGTTACCTGAGGTCATTTGGGGTCACCGGGGGGTCACCTGAGGTCACCTGGGAATTACCTGAGGTCATTTGGGGTCACCTGGCGTCACCGAAGGGGTTACCTGAGGTCATTTGGGGTCACCAGGGGTCACCGGGGGTTGACCTGAGGTCATTTGGGGTCACCTGGGAGTCACCTGAGATCACCGGGGGGGTTACCTGAGGTCATTTGGGGTCACCTGGGGTCACCGAGTGGGTCACCTGAGGTCATTTGGGGTCACCGGTGAGGTCACCAGGGGTCACCAGGGGGGTTACCTGAGGTCATTTGGGGCCTTTTTGGTCACCTGGGGGTTTCCTGAGGTGATTTGGGGCCTTTTGTGGTCACCGGGGGGGTTACCTGAGGTCATTTTGGGTCACCTGGGGGTCACCTGTGGTCACCTAGGAATTACCTGAGGTCATTTGGGGTCACCTAGGCGTCACCGGGGGGTTACCTGAGGTCATTTGGGGTCACCGGGGAGTCACCTGAGGTCACCGGGGGTTACCTGAGGTCATTTGGGGTCACCGGGGTTACCTGAGGTCACCGGGAGGTTACCTGAGGTCATTTGGGGTCACCTGGGGTCACCGGGGGTACCTGAGGTCATTGTGGCCTTGGGTCACCCAGGGGGTCACGTCGGGTCACCGGGGGTTACCTGAGGTCATTTGGGGTCACCAATGGGGTCACCTGGGATCACCGGAAGGGTTACCTGAGGTCATTTGTAGTCACCTGGGGTCACCTAGGGGGTTACCTGAGGTCATTTGGAGTCACCTGGGGTCACCGAGAGGGTCACCTGAGGTCATTTAGGGTCATCAATGGGGTCACCGGGGGTTACCTGAGGTCATTTGGGTCCTTTTGTGGTCACCGTGGGGTTACCTGAGGTCATTTGGGGTCACCTGGGGTCACCGAGGGGGTCACCTGAGGTCATTTGGGGTCACCAGGGGTCACCGGTGGGGTATCCTGAGGTCATTTGGGGCCTTTTTGGTCACCTGGGGGTTTCCTGAGGTGATTTGGGGCCTTCTGTGGTCACCGGGGGTTACCTGAGGTCATTTTGGGTCACCGTGGGGGTCACCTCGGGTCACCTTGGGAATTACCTGAGGTCATTTGGGGTCACCTGTCGTCACCGGGGGGGTGTTACCTGAGGTCATTGGGGGTCACCAGGAGTCACCGTGGGGGTTACCTGAGGTCATTAGGTGCCTTTGTGGTCACCGGGAGGTTACCTGATGTCATTTGGGGTCACCTGGGGTCACCGGGGGTTACCTGAGGTCATTTGGGGTCACCTGGGGTCACCGAGGGGTGACTTGAGGTCATCTGGGGTCACCAGGGGTCACCGGGGGTGATTTGAAGTCATCTGGGGTCACCGGGGGTCGCCTGAGGTCACCGGGGGTTACCTGAGGTCATTGGGTGCCTTGTGGTCACCGGGAGGCAACCTGAAGTCATTTGGGGTCACCTAGGGTCACCGGGGGGGTTACCTGAGGTCATTTGGAATCACCTGGGGTCACCGAGGGGGTCACCTGAGGTCATTTGGGGTCACCGGGGGGGTCACCAGGGGTCACCGGGGGGGTTACCTGAGGTCATTTGGGGCCTTTTTTGGTCACCTGCGGGGTTTCCTGAGGTGATTTGGGGCCTTTTGTGGTCACCGGGGGGGTTACCTGAGGTCATTTTGGGTCACCGGGGGGGTCACCTCGGGTCACCTTGGGAATTACCTGAGGTCATTTGGGGTCACCTGGCGTCACCGGGGGCTTACCTGAGGTCATTTGGGGTCACCAGGAGTCACCGTGGAGGTTACCTGAGGTCATTTGGGGTCACCTGGTGTCACCGAGGGGGTCACCTGAGGTCATTTGGGGTCATCAATGGGGTCACCGGGGGGGTTACCTGAGGTCATTTGGGGTCACCTGCGGTCATTAAGGGGGTTACCTGAGGTCGTTTGGGGAAACCTGGGGTCACCGCGGGGGTTACCTGAGGTCATTTGGGGTCACTGGGGGGGTCACCTGAGGTCACCGGGAAGGTTACCTGAGGTCATTGGGTGCCTTTTGTGGTCACCTAGGGGGTTACCTGAAGTCCTTTGGGGTCACCTGGGGTCACCGGGGGGGGAACCTGAGGTCATTTGGGGTCACCTGGGGTCATTGTGGGGGTTACCTGAGGTCATTTGGGGTCACATGGGGTCACCGAGGGTGTCACCTGAGGTCATTTGGGGTCACCAAGGGAATCACCAGGGGTCACCGGGAGTGTTACCTGAGGTCATTTGGGGCCTTTGTTGGTCACCTTGGGGGTTTCCTGAGGTGATTTGGGGCCTTTTGGGGTCACCCAGGGTGGTCAGCCTGGGTCACCGGAAGGGTTACCTGAGGTCATGTGGGGTCACCTGTGATCACCGGGGGGGTTGCCTGAGGTCATTTTGGGTCACCGGGGGGGTTACCTGAGGTCATTTTGGGTCACCGGGGGGGCCACTTCGGGTCACCTTGGGAATTACCTGAGGTCATTTGGGGTCACCTGGCGTCACCGAGGGCGTCACCTGAGGTCATTTGGGGTCACCAATGGGGTCACCTGGGGTCACCGGGAAGGTTACCTGAGGTCATTTGGGGTCACCTGGGATCACCAGGGGGGTTACCTGAGGTCATTTGGGGTCACCTGGTGTCACCGAGGGGGTCACCGGAGGTCCATTGGGGTCACCAATCGGGTCACCTGGGATCACCGGAAGGGTTACCTGAGGTCATTTGAGGTCACCTGGGGTCACCGAGGGGGTCACCTGAGGTCATTTGGGGTCACCAGGGGTCACCGGGGGGGTATCCTGAGGTCATTTGGGGCCTTTTTTGTTCACCTGGGGGGTTTCCTGAGGTGATTTGGGGCCTTTTGTGGTCACCACGGGGGTTACCTGAGGTCATTTTGGGTCACCGGGGGGGTCACCTCGGGTCACCTTGGGAATTACCTGAGGTCATTTGGGGTCACCTGGCGTCATCGGGGGGGTTACCTGAGGTCATTTGGGGTCACCAGGAGTCACCAAGGGGGATACCTGAGGTCATTTGGAGTCACCGGGGTGGTCACCTGTGTTAACCGGGAGGGTTAACTGAAGTCATTGGGTGCCTTTTGTGGTCACCGGGGGGGTTACCTGAAGTCTTTTGGGGTCACCAATGGGGTCACCTGGGATCACCGGAAGGGTTACCTGAGATCATTTGGGGTCACCTGGGGTCACCAAGGGGGTTACCTGAGGTCATTTGGGGTCGCCGGGGGTGGTCACCTGGCGTCACCTGGGGGGTTAAGTGAGGTCATTTGGGGTAACCTGGGGTCACCGGGGGGGTTCCCTGAGGTCATTTGGGTCCTTTTGTGGTCACCGGGGGGGTTACTTGAGGTCATTTGGGGTCACCTGGGTTCACCGAGGGGTTCACCTGAGGTCATTTGGGGTCACCAATGGGGTCACCTGGGATCACCGGAAGGGTTACCTGAGGTCATTTGGTGTCACCTAGGGTCACCGAGGGGGTCACCTGAGGTCATTTGTGGTCACCAATGGGGTCACCTGAGATCACCGGAAAGGTTACCTGAGGTCATTTGGGGTCACCTGGGGTATCCGAGGGGGTCACCTGAGGTCATTTGGGGTCACAAAGGGGTCACCTGGGATCACCGGAAGGGATACCTGAGGTCATTTTGGGTCACCTGGTGCCACCGAGGGTGTTACCTGAGGTCATTTGGGGTCACCAATGGGGTCACCTGGGGATCACCGGAACGGTTACCTGAGGTCATTTGGGGTCACCTGGGGTCACCAGGGCGGTTACCTGAGGTCATTTTGGGTCACCGGGGGGGTCACATCGGTCACCTTGGGAATTACCTGAGGTCATTTGGGGTCACCTGGGGTCACCGAGGGGGTCAGCTGAGATCATTTGGGGTCACCAATGGGGTCACCTGGGATCACCGGAAGGGTTACCTGAGGTCATTTTGGGTCACCTGGTGTCACCGAGGGGCTCACCTGAGGTCACTTAGGGTCATCAATGGAGTCACCGGGGGGTTACCTGAGGTCATTTGGGTCCTTTTGTGGTCACCGTGGGGGTTACCTGAGGTCATTTGGGGTCACCTGGGGTCACCGAGGGGGTCACCTGAGGTCATTTGGGGTCACCAGGGGGGTCACCAGGGGTCACCGGGGGGGTATCCTGAGATCATTTGGGGCCTTTTTTGGTCATCTGGGGGGTTTCCTGAGGTGATTTGGGGCCTTCTGTGGTCACCGGGGGGGTTACGTGAGGTCATTTTGGGTCACTGGGGGGGTGACCTCGGGTCACCTTGGGAATTACCTGAGGTCATTTGGGGTCACCTGTCGTCACCGGGGGGGTTACCTGAGGTCATTTGGGGTCACCAGAAGTCACTGGGGGGGTTACCTGAGGTCATTGGGTGCCTTTTGTGGTCACCGGGGGTTACCTGATGTCATTTGGGGTCACCTGGGGTCACCGGGGGTTACCTGAGGTCATTTGGGGTCACCTGGGGTCACCGACGGGGTCACCTGAGGTCATTTGGGGTCACCTGGGGGGTCACCAGGGGTCACCGGTGGCGGTATCCTGAGGTCATTTGGGGCCTTTTTGGTCACCTGGGGGTTTCCTGAGGTGATTTGGGGCCTTTGTGGTCACCGGGGGTTACCTTAGGACATTTTGGGTCACCGGGGGTCACCTCGGGTCACCTTGGGAATTACCTGAGGTCATTTGGGGTCACCTGGCGTCACCGGGGTTACCTGAGGTCATTTGGGGTCACCAGGAGTCACCGTGGGGGTTACCTGAGGTCATTTGGGGTCACCAGTGGGGTCACCTGGGATCACCGGAAGGGTTACCTGAGGTCATTTGAGGTCACCTGGGGTCACCAAGGGGTTAACTGAGGTCATTTGGGGTAACCTGGGGTCACCGGGGGTTACCTGAGGTCATTTGCGTACTTCTGTGGTCACCGGGGGGGTTACCTGAGGTCATTTGGGGTCACCAGGAGTCACCGGGGGGGTTACCTGAGGTTATTTGGGGTCAACGGGGTTCACCTGAGGTCACCGGGGGGGTTACCTGAGGTCATTGGGTACCTTTGTGGTCACCGGGGAGTTACCTGAGGTCATTTGGGGTCACCTGGGGTCACCGGGGGTTACCTGAGGTCATTTGGGGTCACCTGGGGTCACCTGGGGGTGATTTGAGGTCATCTGGGGTCACAGGGGGTCGCCTGAGGTCATTGGGTGCCTTTTGTGGTCACCGGGAGGCAACCTGAAGTCATTTGGGGTCACCTGGGGTCACCGGGGGTTACCTGAGGTCATTTGGGGTCACCTGGGGTCACCGAGGGGGTCACCTGAGGTCATTTGGGGTCACCGGGGGTCACCAGGGGTCACCGGGGGTATCCTGAGGTCATTTGGGGCCTTTTTGGTCACCTGGGGGTTTCCTGAGGTGATTTGGGGCCTTTGTTGTCACCGGGGGTTACCTGAGGTCATTTTGGGTCACCGGGGGTCACTTTGGGTCACCTTGGGAATTACCTGAGGTCATTTGGGGTCACCTGGCGTCACCGAGGGCGTCACCTGAGGTAATTTGGGGTCACCAATGGGGTCACTTGGGGTCACCGGGGGGGTTACCTGAGGTCATTTGGGGTCACCTGGGATCACCAGGGGGGTTACCTGAGGTCATTTGGGGTCACCTGGGGTCACCGACGGGGTCACCTGAGGTCATTTGGGGTCACCAATGGGGTCATTTGGGATCACCGGAAGGGTTACCTGAGGTCATTTGGGTTCACCTGTGGTCACCAAGGGGGTTACCTGAGGTCATTTGGGGTAACCTGGGGTAACAGGGGGGGTTACCTGAGGTCATTTGGGTCCTTTTGTGGTCACCGGGGGGGTTACCTGAGGTCATTTTGGGTCACCTGGGGTCACCGGGGGGGTTACCTGAGGTCATTTGGGGTCACCTGGGGTCACCGAAGGGGTCACCTGAGGTCATTTGGGGCCTTTTTTGGTCATCTGGGGGGTTTCCTGAGGTGATTTGGGGCCTTCTGTGGTCACCGGGGGTTACGTGAGGTCATTTTGGGTCACTGGGGGTAACCTCGGGTCACCTTGGGAATTACCTGAGGTCATTTGGGGTCACCTGTCGTCACCGGGGGGGTTACCTGAGGTCATTTGGTGTCACCAGGAGTCACTGGGGGGGTTACCTGAGGTCATTGGGTGCCTTTTGTGGTCACCGGGGGGGTTACCTGATGTCATTTGGGGTCACCTGGGGTCACCGGGGGGGTTACCTGAGGTCATTTGGGGTCACCTGGGGGTCACCAGGGTCACCGGGCGGTATCCTGAGGTCATTTGGGGCCTTTTTGGTCACCTGGGGGTTTCCTGAGGTGATTTGGGGCCTTTGTGGTCACCGGGGGGGTTACCTGAGGACATTTTGGGTCACCGGGGGGGTCACCTCGGGTCACCTTGGGAATTACCTGAGGTCATTTGGGGTCACCTGGCGTCACCGGGGGGGTTACCTGAGGTCATTTGGGGTCACCAGGAGTCACCGGGGGGGTTACCTGAGGTCATTTGGTGTCACCAGTGGGATCACCTGGGATCACTGGAAGGGTTACCTGAGGTCATTTGGGGTCACCTGGGGTCACCAAGGGGGTTACCTGAGGTCATTTGGGGTAACCTGGGGTCACCGGGGGGGTTACCTGAGGTCATTTGGCGTACTTCTGTGGTCACCGGGGGGTTACCTGAGGTCATTTGGGGTCACCTGGAGTCACCGGGGGGTTACCTGAGGTTATTTGGGGTCAACGGGGTTCACCTGGGGTCACCGGGGGTTACCTGAGGTCATTTGGGTACCTTTGTGGTCACCGGGGGGTTACCTGAGGTCATTTGGGGTCACCTGGGGTCACCGAGGGGGTCACCTGAGGTCATTTGGGGTCACCTGGGGGTGATCTGACGTCATCTGGGGTCACCTGGGGTCACCGGGGAGGTTACCTGAGGTCATTTGGGGCCTTTTTTGGTCACCTGGGGGGTTTCCTGAGGTGATTTGGGGCCTTTTGTGGTCACCGGGGGGGTTACCTGAGGTCATTTTGGGTCACCGGGGGGGTCACCTCGGGTCACCTTGGGAATTACCTGAGGTCATTTGGGGTCACCTGGCGTCACCGGGGGGGTTACCTGAGGTCATTTGGGGTCACCTGGGGTCACCGGGGGGGTTACCTGAGGTCATTTGGGGTCACCTGGGGTCACCGGGGGTTTACCTGAGGTCATTTCGGGTCATCTGGGGTCACCGGGGGAGTTACCTGAGGTCATTTGGGGCCTTTTTTGGTCACCTGGGGGGTTTCCTGAGGTGATTTGGGGCCTTTGTGGTCACCGGGGTGTTACCTTAGGACATTTTGGGTCACCGGGGGGGTCACCTCGGGTCACCTTGGGAATTACCTGAGGTCATTTGGGGTCACCTGGCGTCACCGGGGGTTACCTGAGGTCATTTGGGGTCACCTGGGGTCACCGAGGGGTTACCTGAGGTCATTTGGGGTCACCAGTGGGGTCACCTGGGATCACCGGAAGGGTTACCTGAGGTCATTTGGGGTCACCTGGGGTCACCAAGGGGGTTACCTGAGGTCATTTGGGGTAACCTGGGGTCACCGGGGGGGTTACCTGAGGTCATTTGGGTACTTTTGTGGTCACCGGTGGGGTTACCTGAGGTCATTTGGGGTCACCAGGAGTCACCGGGGGGGTTACCTGAGGTCATTTGGGGTCACCGGGGTTCACCTGAGGTCACCGGGGGTTACCTGAGGTCATTGGGTACCTTTTGTGGTCACCGGGGGAGTTACCTGAGGTCATTTGGGGTCACCTGGGGTCACCGGGGGGGTTACCTGAGGTCATTTGGGGTCACCTGGGGTCACCTGGGGGTGATTTGAGGTCATCTGGGGTCACCGGGGGGGGTTACCTGAGGTCCTTGGGTGCCTTTTGTGGTCACCGGGGAGGCAACCTGAAGTCATTTGGGGTCACCTGGGGTCACCGGGGGGGTTACCTGAGGTCATTTGGGGTCACCTGGTCTCACCGAGGGGGTCACCTGAGGTCATTTGGGGTCACCGGGGGTCACTAGGGGTAACCGGGGGTATCCTGAGGTCATTTGGGGCCTTTTTTGGTCACCTGCGGGGTTTCCTGAGGTGATTTGGGGCCTTTTGTTGTCACCAGGGGGGTTAACTGAGGTCATTTTGGGTCACCGGGGGGGTCACTTTGGGTCACCTTGGGAATTACCTGAGGTCATTTGGGGTCACCTGGCGTCACCGAGGGCGTCACCTGAGGTAATTTGGAGTCACCAATGGGGTCACTTGGGGTCACCGGGGGGGTTACCTGAGGTCATTTGGGGTCACCTGGGATCACCAGGGGGTTACCTGAGGTCATTTGGGGTCACCTGGGGTCACCGACGGGTCACCTGAGGTCATTTGGGGTCACCAATGGGGTCATTTGGGATCACCGGAAGGGTTACCTGAGGTCATTTGGGTTCACCTGTGGTCACCAAGGGGGTTACCTGAGGTCATTTGGGGTAACCTGGGGTAACAGGGGGGGTTACCTGAGGTCATTTGGGTCCTTTTGTGGTCACCGGGGGGGTTACCTGAGGTCATTTGGGGTCACCTGGGGTCACCGGGGGTTACCTGAGGTCATTTGGGGTCACCTGGGGTCACCGAAGGGGTCACCTGAGGTCATTTGGGGCCTTTTTGGTCATCTGGGGGTTTCCTGAGGTGATTTGGGGCCTTCTGTGGTCACCGGGGGTTACGTGAGGTCATTTTGGGTCACTGGGGGTAACCTCGGGTCACCTTGGGAATTACCTGAGGTCATTTGGGGTCACCTGTCGTCACCGGGGGTTACCTGAGGTCATTTGGGGTCACCAGGAGTCACTGGGGGTTACCTGAGGTCATTGGGTGCCTTTTGTGGTCACCGGGGGTTACCTGATGTCATTTGGGGTCACCTGGGGTCACCGGGGGTTACCTGAGGTCATTTGGGGTCACCTGGGGTCACCGACGGGGTCACCTGAGGTCATTTGGGGTCACCTGGGGGTCACCAGGGGTCACCGGGGGTATCCTGAGGTCATTTGGGGCCTTTTTGGTCACCTGGGGGTTTCCTGAGGTGATTTGGGGCCTTTTGTGGTCACCGGGGGTTACCTTAGGACATTTTGGGTCACCTGGGGTCACCTCGGGTCACCTTGGGAATTACCTGAGGTCATTTGGGGTCACCTGGCGTCACCGGGGGTTACCTGAGGTCATTTGGGGTCACCTGGAGTCACCGTGGGGGTTACCTGAGGTCATTTGGGGTCACCAGTGGGGTCACCTGGGATCACCGGAAGGGTTACCTGAGGTCATTTGAGGTCACCTGGGGTCACCAAGGGGGTTAACTGAGGTCATTTGGGGTAACCTGGGGTCACCGGGGGGGTTACCTGAGGTCATTTGGGTACTTCTGTGGTCACCGGGGGGGTTACCTGAGGTCATTTGGGGTCACCAGGAGTCACCGGGGGTTACCTGAGGTCATTTGGGGTCACCGGGGTTCACCTGAGGTCACCGGGGGTTACCTGAGGTCATTGGGTACCTTTGTGGTCACCGGGGAGTTACCTGAGGTCATTTGGGGTCACCTGGGGTCACCGGGGGGGTTACCTGAGGTCATTTGGGGTCACCTGGGGTCACCTGGGGGGTGCTTTGACGTCATCTGGGGTCACCTGGGATCACCGGGGGGGTTACCTGAGGTCATTTGGGGCCTTTTTTGGTCACCTGGGGGGTTTCCTGAGGTGATTTGGGGCCTTTTGTGGTCACCGGAGGGGTTACCTGAGGTCATTTTGGGTCACCGGGGGGGTCACCTCGGGTCACCTTGGAATTACCTGAGGTCATTTGGGGTCACCTGGCGTCACCGGGGGGGTTACCTGAAATCATTTGGGGTCACCTGGGGTCACCGAGGGAGTCACCTGAGGTCATTTGGGGTCACCTGGGGTCACCTGGGGGGTGATTTGAGGTCATCTGGGGTCACCTGGGATCACCGGGGGGGTTACCTGAGGTCATTTGGGGCCTTTTTTGGTCACCTGGGGGGTTTCCTTAGGTGATTTGGGGCCTTTTGTGGTCACCGGAAGGGTTACCTGAGGTCATTTTGGGTCACCGGGGGGGTCACCTCGGGTCACCTTGGAATTACCTGAGGTCATTTGGGGTCACCTGGCGTCACCGGGGGGGTTACCTGAGGTCATTTGGGGTCACCAGGAGTCACCGGGGGGGTTACCTGTAGTCATTTGGGGTCACAGGGGGAGTCACCTGAGGTCATTTGGGGTCACCAATGGGGTCACCTGGGATCACAGAAAGGGTTACCTGAGGTCATTTGTGGTCACCTGGGGTCACCAACGGGGTTACCTGAGGTCATTTGGAGTCACCTGGGGTCACCGAGAGGGTCACCTGAGGTCATTTAGGGTCATCAATGGGGTCACCGGGGGGGTTCCCTGAGGTCATTTGGGTCCTTTTGTGGTCACCGTGGGGGTTACCTGAGGTCATTTGGGGTAACCTGGGGTCACCGAGGGGGTCACCTGAGGTCATTTGGGGTCACCAGGGGTCACCGGGGGGGTATCCTGAGGTCATTTGGGGATTTTTGGTCACCTGGGGGGTTTCCTGAGGTGATTTGGGGCCTTCTGTGGTCACCGGGGGGGTTACCTGAGGTCATTTTGGGTCACCGTGGGAGGTAACCTCGGGTCACCTTGGGAATTACCTGAGGTCATTGGGGGTAACCAGGAGTCACTGGGGGGGTTACCTGAGGTCATTGGGTGCCTTTTGTGGTCACCGGGGAGGTTACCTGATGTCATTTGGGGTCACCTGGGGTCACCGGGGGTTACCTGAGGTCATTTGGGGTCACCTGGGGTCACCGAGGGGGTGATTTGAGGTCATCTGGGGTCACCTGGGGTCACCTGGGGGGTGATTTGAGGTCATCTGGGGTCACAGGGGGGGTCGCCTGAGGTCACCGGGGGGGTTACCTGAGGTCATTGGGTGCCTTTTGTGGTCACCAGGGGAGGCAACCTGAAGTCATTTGGGGTCACCTGGGGTCACCGGGGGTTACCTGAGGTCATTTGGGGTCACCTGGGGTCACCGAGGGGGTCACCTGAGGTCATTTGGGGTCACCGGGGGTCACCAGGGGTCACCGGGGGTTACCTGAGGTCATTTGGGGCCTTTTTTGGTCACCTGGGGGGTTTCCTGAGGTGATTTGGGGCCTTTTGTGGTCACCGGGGGGGTTACCTGAGGTCATTTTGAGTCACCGGGGGGGTCACCTCGGGTCACCTTGGGAATTACCTGAGGTCATTTGGGGTCACCTGGCGTCACCGGGGGGGTTACCTGAGGTCATTTGGGGTCACCAGGAGTCACCGGGGGAGGTTACCTGATGTCATTTGGGGTCACCTGGTGTCACCGAGGGGGTCACCTGAGGTCATTTCGGGTCATCAATGGGGTCACTGTGGGGGTTACCTGAGGTCGTTTGGGGAAACCTGGGGTCACAAAGGGGGTTACCTGAGGTCATTTGGGGTCACCTGGGGTCACCGAGGGGGTCACCTGAGGTCATTTGGGGTCACCAGGGGTCACCGGGGGGGTATCCTGAGGTCATTTGGGGCCTTTTTTGGTCACCTGGGGGGTTTCCTGAGGTGATGTGGGGCCTTTTGTGGTTACCAAGGGGGTTACAAGAGGTGATTTTGTGTCACCGGGGGGGTCACCTTGGGTCACCTTGGGAATTACCTGAGGTCATTTGGGGTCACCTGGCGTCACCGGGGGGATTACCTGAGAGCATTTGAGGTCACCAGGAGTCACCGTGGGGATTACATGAGGTCATTTGTGGTCACCTCGGGTCGCCGAGTGGTCACCTGAGGTCATTTGGGGTCACCAATGGGGTCACCTAGGATCACCGGAAGGGTTACCCGAGGTCATTTGTGGTCACCTGGGGTCACCGCGGCCGTTACCTGAGATCATTTTGGGTCACCGGGGGGGTCACCTTGGGTCACTTTGGGAATTACCTGAGGTCATTTGGGGTCACCTGGCGTCACCGAAGGGGTTACCTGAGGTCATTTGGGGTCAACAGGGGTCACCGGGGGGGTGACCTGAGGTCATCTGGGGTCACCGGGGGGGTCGCCTGAGGTCATTTGGGGTCACCGGGGGGGTCACCGGGGGTCACCGGGGGGGTTACATGAGGTCATTTGGGGTCACCTGGGGTCACCGAGGGGGTCACCTGAGGTCATTTGGGGTCACCGGGGGGGTCACCGGGGGTCACCAGGGGGGTTACCTTAGGTCATTTGGGGCCTTTTTTGGTCACCTGGGGGGTTTCCTGAGTTGATTTGGGGTCTTTTGTGGTCACCGGGGGGGTTACCTGAGGTCATTTCGGGTCACCAGGGAGGTCACCTCGGGTCACCTTGGGAATTACCTGAGGTCATTTGGGGTGACCTGGCGTCACAAGGGCGGTTACGTGAAGTCATTTGGGGTCACCAGGAGTCACCGGGTGGGTTACCTGAGGTCACCGGGGAGGTTAACTGAGGTCATTGGGTGCCTTTTGTGTTCACCGGGGGGGTTACCTGAAGTCATTTGGGGTCCCCTGGGGTCACCGGGGGGGTTACCAGAGTTCATTTGTGGTCACCGGAGAGGTCACCTGGGGTCACCGGGGGGGCTACCTGAGGTCATAGGGGGCCTTTTGTGGTCACCGGGGGGGTTACCTGAAGTTATTTGGCGTCACCTGGGGTGTCACTGGGGGTCACCAGGGGGGTTAGCTGAGGTCATTTTGGTGGTTTTGTGGTCACCGGGGGGGTTACCTGAGGTCATTTGGGGTCACCAATGAGGTCACCTGGGATCACAGGAAGGGTGTCCTGAGGTCATTTGTGGTCACCGGGGGGAGTCACCTGAGGTCACCTGAGGGGTTACCTGAAGTCATTTGGGGTAACCTGGCGTCACGGGGGGGGTTACCAGAGGTCATTTGGGTCCTTTTGTGGTCACCGGGGGGGTTACCTGAGGTCACTTGGAGTCACATGGGGTCATCGAGGGGGTCACCTGAGGTCATTTGAGGTCACCGGGGGGGTCACCAGGGGTCACCGTGGTGGTTACCTGTGGTCATTTTGGGTCACCAGGGGGGTCACCTCGGGTCACCTTGGGAATTACCTGAGGTCATTTGGGGTCACCTGGCGTCACCATTGGGGTTACCTGAGGTCATTTAGGGTCACCAGGAGTCACTGGGGGGGTGATCTGAGGTCATTTGGGGTCACCAGGAGTCACCGAGGGGTTACCTGAGGTCATTTGTGGTAACCAGGAGTCACTGGGGGGGTTACCTGAGGTCATTGGGTGCCTTTTGTGGTCACCGGGGAGGCTACCTGATGTCATTTGGGGTCACCTGGGGTCACCGGGGGGTTACCTGAGGTCATTTGGGGTCACCTGGAGTCACCGAGGGGGTGATTTGAGGTCATTTGGGGTCACCTGGGGTCACCGAGGGGGTGATTTGAGGTCATCTGGGGTCACCAAGGGGGTCGCCTGAGGTCACCGGGGGGGTTACCTGAGGTCATTTGGGGTCACCTGGCGTCGCCGAGGGGTCACCTGAGGTCATTTGGGGTCACCAATGGGGTCACCTGGGACCACCGGAAGGGTTACTTGGAGTCATTTGGGGTCACCTCGGGTCACCTTGGGAATTACCTGAGGTCATTTGGGGTCACCTGGCGTCACCATTGTGGTTACCTGAGGTCATTTGGGGTCACAAGGAGTCACCGGGGGAATGACCTGAGGTCATTTGGGGTCACCAAGGGGCTCGCCTGAGGTCACCGGGGGGGTTTCCTGAGGTCATTGGGTGCCTTTTTTGGTCACCGGGGGGGTTACCTGAAGTCATTTGGGGTCACCTGGGGTCACCGGGGGGGGGGTAAGTGAGGTCATTTGGGGTCACCTGGAGTCACCGAGGGGGTCACCTGAGGTCATTTGGGGTCACCGTGGGGGTCCCCAGGATTCACCGGGGGTTACCTGAGGTCATTTGGGGCCTTTTTTGGTCGCCTGGGGGGTTTCCTGAGGTGATTTGGGGCCTTTTGTGGTTACCGAGGGGGTTACCTGAGGTCATTTTGGGGTCATTGAGGAGGGTCACCTCGGGGCACCTTGGGAATTACCTGAGGTCATTTGGGGCCACCTGGCGTCTCCGGGGGGGTTTTTTAAGGTCATTTGTGGTCACCGGGGGGGTAACCTGAGGTCACCGAGGGGGTTACCTGAGGTCATTGGGTGCCTTTTCTGGTCACCGGGGAGGTTACCTGAGGTCATTTGCGGCCTTTTTTGGTCACCTGGAGGTTTTACTGAGGTAATTTTGGGCCTTTTGTTGTCACCGGGGGGGTTACCTAAAGTCATTTTGGGTCACCGGGGGGGTCACCTCGGGTCATCTTGAGAATTACCTGAGGTCATTTGGGGTCACCTGGCGTCACCGGGGGGGGTTACCTAAGGTCATTTGGGGTCACTGGGGGGGTCACCTGGGGTCACCTGGGGGGTTACCTGAGGTCATTTGGGGTAACCTGGGGTCACCGGGGGGTTACCTGACGTCATTGTGTGCCTTTTGTGGTCACCGGGGGGGTTACCTGAAGTCATTTGGGGTCACCTCGGGTCACCGGGGGGGGTACCTGAGGTTATTTGGGGTCACCAATGGGGTCACCTGGGATCACCGGAAGGGTTACCTGAGGTCATTTGTGGTCACCTGTGGTCACCAAGGGGGTTACCTGAGGTCATTTGGGGTCACCGGGGGGGTCACCTGGGGTCACCTGGGGCGTTGCCTGAGGTCATTTTGGTGCTTTTGTGGTCACCGTGGGGGTTACCTGAGGTCATTTGGGGTCACCTGGGGTCACCAGGGGGGGTACCTGAGGACATTTGGGGTCACCTGGGGTCACCGAGGGGGTCAGCTGAGGTCATTTGGGGTCACCAATGGGGTCACCTGGGATCACCGTAAGGGTTACCTGAGGTCATTTGGGGTCACCTGGGATCACCACGGGGGTTACCTGAGGTCATTTTGGGTCACCTGGTGTCACCGAGGGGGTCACCTGAGGTCATTTAGGGTCATCAATGGGGTCACCGGGGCGGTTACCTGAGGTCATTTGAGTCCTTTTGTGGTCACCGTGGGGGTTTCATGAGGTCATTTGGGGTCACCTGGGGTCACCGAGGGGGTCACCTGAGGTCATTTGGGGTCACCGGGGGGGTCACCAGGGGTCACAGGGGGTTACCTGAGGTCATTTTGGGTCACCAGGAGTCACTGGGGGGGTTACATTAGATCATTGGGTGCCTTTTGTGGTCACCGGGGGGGTTACCTGATGTCATTTGGGGTCACCTGGGGTCACCGGGGGTACCTGATGTCATTTGGGGTCACCTGGGGTCACCGAGGGGGTCACCAGGGGTCACCGGGGGGGTTACCTGAGGTCATTTGGGGCCTTTTTTGGTCACCTGGGGGGTTTCCTGAGGTGATTTGGGGCCTTTTGGGGTCACCCAGGGTGGTCACCTCGGGTCACCGGAAGGGTTACCTGAGGTGATGTGGGGTCACCTGGGATCACCGGGGGGGTTACCTGAGGTCATTTGGGGTCACCTGGCGTCGCCGAGGGGTCACCTGAGGTCATCTGGGGTCACTATATGGGGTCACCTGGGGTCACCTGGAGGTGTTACCTGAGGTCATTTGGGGTCACCTGGGGTCACCGGGCGGTTACCTGAGGTCATTTGGGGTCACCTGGGGTCACCGAGGGGTTACCTGAGGTCATTTGGGGTCACCTGGGGTCACCTGGGGTCACCGAGGGTTACCTGAGGTCATTTGGGGTCACCTGGGGTCACCGAGGGGTTACCTGAGGTCATTTGGGGTCACCTGGTGGTCACCTGGGGGTTACCTGAGGTCATTTGGGTCACTTTGTGGTCACCGGGGGTTACCTGAGGTCATTTTGGGTCACCAGGGGTCACCTGTGGTCACCTTGGGAGTTACCTGAGGTCATTTGGGGTCACTTGGGGTCACCTGGGGTCACCGGGGAGTTACCTGAGGTCATTTAGGGTCACCTGGGGTCACCGGGGTCACCGGGGGTTACCTGAGGTCATTTGGGGTCACTCTGGGGTCACCGGGGGGTTACCTGAGGTCATTTGGGTGCCTTCTGTGGTCACCGGGGGTTACCTGAGGTCATTTGGGGTCACCTGGGGTCACCTGGGGTCACCTGGGAGGTTACCTGAGGTCATTTGGGGTCACCAGGGGTCACCTGGGTCACCGGAAGGGTTACCTGAGGTCATTTGGGGTCACCTGGGGTCACCAAGGGGGTTACCTGAGGTCATTTGGGGTCACCTGGGTCACCTGGGGTCACCGGGGGTTACCTGAGGTCATTTGGGTGCCTTTGTGGTCACCTGGGGGTTACCTGAGGTCATTTGGGGTCACCTGGGGTCACCAGCGGGGTTACCTGAGGATCATTTGGGGTCACCTGGGGTCACCTGGGTCACCGAGGGTCACCTGAGGTCATTTGGGGTCACCAATGGGGTCACCTGGGATCACCGGAAGGGTTACCTGAGGTCATTTGGGGTCACCTGGGATCACCGGGGGTTACCTGAGGTCATTTGGGGTCACCTGGGGTCACCGAGGGGGTCACCTGAGGTCATTTAGGGTCACCAATGGGGTCACCGGGGGGTTACCTGAGGTCATTTGGGGTCACCTGTGGTCACCGTGGGGGTTACCTGAGGTCATTTGGGGTCACCTGGGGTCACCGAGGGGTTACCTGAGGTCATTTGGGGTCACCGTGGGGTCACCTGGGGTCACCGGGGGTTACCTGAGGTCATTTGGGGTCACTCATGGTCACTGGGGGTTACCTGAGGTCATTTGGGTGCCTCTTGTGGTCACCGGGGGGTTACCTGAGGTCATTTGGGGTCACCTGGGGTCACCGGGGGTTACCTGAGGTCATTTGGGGTCACCTGGGGTCACCGAGGGGTCACCTGGGGTCACCGGGGGTTACCTGAGGTCATTTGGGGCCTTTTGTGGTCACCTGGGGGTTACCTGAGGTGATTTGGGGCCTTTGGGGTCACCCAGGGTGGTCACCTCGGGTCACCGGAAGGGTTACCTGAGGTCATTTGGGGTCACCTGGGATCACCGGGGGGTTACCTGAGGTCATTTGGGGTCACCTGGCGCCTGAGGGTCACCTGAGGTCATTTGGGGTCACCAATGGGGTCACCTGGGATCACCGAGGGTTACCTGAGGTCATTTGGGGTCACCTGGGGTCACCGGGGGTTACCTGAGGTCATTTGGGGTCACCTGGGGTCACCTGAGGGAGTTACCTGAGGTCATTTGGGGTCACCTGGGGTCACCGAGGGGTCACCTGAGGTCATTTGGGGTCACCAATTGCGTCACCTGGGATCACCGGAAGGGTTACCTGAGGTCATTTGGCGTCACCTGGGGTCACCACGGGGCTCACCTGAGGTCATTTAGGGTCACCAATGGGGTCACCGGGGGTTACCTGAGGTCATTTGGGTCCTTTGTGGTCACCGTGAGGGTTACCTGAGGTCATTTGGGGTCACCTGGGGTCACCGAGGGGTCACCTGAGGTCATTTGGGGTCACCAGGGGGTCACCTGGGTCACCTGGGGAATTACCTGAGGTCATTTGGGGTCACCTGGGTCACCGAGGGGGTTACCTGAGGTCATTTGGGGTCACCTGGGGTCACCGAGGGGGTTACCTGAGGTCATTTGGGTCACCGGGGTGGTCACCTGGGCGGCACCTGGGGGTTACCTGAGGTCATTTGGGGTAACCTGGGGTCACCGGGGGTTACCTGAGGTCATTTGGGTCCTTTGTGGTCACCGGGGGGTTACTTGAGGTCATTTGGGGTCACCTGGGTTTACCGAGGGGTTCACCTGAGGTCATTTGGGGTCACCAATGGGGTCACCTGGGATCACCGGAAGGGTTACCTGAGGTCATTTGGGGTCACCTGGGTTCACCGGGGGGGTTACCTGAGGTCATTTGGGGTCACCAATAAGGTCACTTGAGATCACCGGAAAGGTTACCTGAGGTCATTTGGGGTCACCTGGGGTATCCGAGGGGGTCACCTGAGGTCATTTGGGGTCACAAAGGGGTCACCTGGGATCACCGGAAGGGATACCTGAGGTCATTTTGGGTCACCTGGGGCCACCGAGGGTGTTACCTGAGGTCATTTGGGGTCACCAATGGGGTCTCCTGGGATCACAGGAAGGGTTACCTGAGGTCATTTGGGGTCACCTGGGGTCACTAGGGGGGTTACCTGAGGTCATTTGGGTCCTTTTGAGGTCACCGTGGAGGTTACCTGAGGTCATTTGGGGTTACCAGGAGTCACCGGGGGGGTCACCAGGGGTCACCGAGGGGGTCACCTGAGGTCATTTTGGGTCACCGGGGGGTCACCTCGGGTCACCTTGGGAATTACCTGAGGTCATTTGGGGTCACCTGGCGTCACCGGGGGTTACCTGAGGTCATTTGGGGTCACCAGGAGTCACCCGGGGGGTTACCTGAGGTTATTTGTGGTCACCGAGGGGGGTCACCTGAGGTCACCGGGGGGGTTACCTGAGGTCCTTGGGTGCCTTTTGTGGTCACCGGGGGTTACCTGAAGTCCTTTGGGGTCACCTGGGGTCACCGGCGGGGAACCTGAGGTCATTTGGGGTCACCTGGGGTCATTTGGGGGGTTACGTGAGGTCATTTGGGGTCACCTGGCGTCGCCGAGGGGTCACCTGAGGTCATTTGGGGTCACCAATGGGGTCACCGGGGATCACCGGAACGGTTACCTGAGGTCATTTGGGGTCACCTGGGGTCACCAGGGGGTTACCTGAGGTCATTTTGGGTCACCGGGGGGGTCACATCGGTCACCTTGGGAATTACCTGAGGTCATTTGGGGTCACCTGGGGTCACCGAGGGGGTCAGCTGAGATCATTTGGGGTCACCAATGGGGTCACCTGGGATCACCGGAAGGGTTACCTGAGGTCATTTTGGGTCACCTGGTGTCACCGAGGGGCTCACCTCAGGTCACTTAGGGTCATCAATGGGGTCACCGGGGGGGTTACCTGAGGTCATTTGGGTCCTTTGTGGTCACCGGGGGGTTACCTGAGGTCATTTGGGGTCACCTGGGGTCACCGAGGGGTCACCTGAGGTCATTTGGGGTCACCGGGGTCACCAGGGGTCACCGGGGGTATCCTGAGGTCATTTGGGGCCTTTTTGGTCATCTGGGGGTTTCCTGAGGTGATTTGGGGCC